>NC_081406.1:515338790-515368790 GCF_030272615.1 Cryptomeria japonica
TCATATTGTGTCGTTAGGGGTCATATTGTGTCTTAAGGGGTCCCATGGTGTCCCAAGACACCATATGACCCCAATGGACACCGTATGACCCCTAACTACACCATAGGACCCCTTAAGACACCAAATCATGTCGTTAGGGGTCATATTGTGTCCTACGACCCCATACGACACAATATGATCCCTAACAATATGATTTGGTGTCTTAAGGGGTCCTATGGTGTCGTTAGGGGTCATATGGTGTCCATAGGGGTCATATGGTGTCTTGGGACACCATAGGACCCCTTAAGACACCATATGACCCCTAATGACACCATATTGGGTCGCTTTGGGTCATATTGTGTTGTTAGGGGTCATATTGTGTCTTAAGGGGTCCTATGGTGTCCCAAGACACCATATGACCCCTAAGGACACCATATGACCCCTAACGACACCATAGGACCCCTTAAGACACCAAATCATATCATTAGGGATCATATTGTGTCGTCGCCTTTCTATTCTTGCATCTGGAACAAGCTCATGATTCCTAAGATTAATATTTTCTTTTCTTTTTATGCAGGATAAAGTTCTCTCAATTGACAATTTGTGTAAAAGGGGAATGACTATTCCTAATTGATGTTTCCTGTGCGAGGAAGATATTGAAGATGTCTCTCATTTGATGATCCATTGATCCTTCTCCAGAGATGTTTGGGCATACTTTTTTGAACTATGTGGAATCTGATGGTGCTTGTCTAGTAATTTTCATGATTTTTAGTCCTAGTGGAATTGTCCTTCAGATAAACCCTCCCTCAAAATTTTATGGAACTTTATGTTTCCTTATTTATCCTGAGGCCTATGGAAGGAAAAAAACAATTGGATCTTTAGGGATAATGAGTCTTCTACCTTGTTAGTTGCTCACATGATTTAGAATGGTATGAAGGAAGTACGACACAATATGATCCCTAACGATATGATTTGGTGTCTTAAGGGGTCCCATGGTGTCGTTAGGGGTCATATGGTGTCTTGGGACACCATAGGACCCCTTAAGACACAATATGACCCCTAATGACACAATATGACCCAAAGCGACCCAATATGGTTTCATTAGGGGTCATATGGTGTCCTAAGAGGTCATAAGGGTTCATGGGACACCATATGACCCCTAATGACACCATATTTGAACTATGTGGAATCTGATGGTGCTTGTCTAGTAATTTTCATGATTTTTAGTCCTAGTGGAATTGTCCTTCAGATAAACCCTCCCTCAAAATTTTATGGAACTTTATGTTTCCTTATTTATCCTGAGGCCTATGGAAGGAAAAAAACAATTGGATCTTTAGGGATAATGAGTCTTCTACCTTGTTAGTTGCTCACATGATTTAGAATGGTATGAAGGAAGTACGACACAATATGATCCCTAACGATATGATTTGGTGTCTTAAGGGGTCCCATGGTGTCGTTAGGGGTCATATGGTGTCTTGGAACACCATAGGACCCCTTAAGACACAATATGACCCCTGATGACACAATATGACCCAAAGCGACCCAATATGGTTTCATTAGGGGTCATATGGTGTCCTAAGAGGTCATAAGGGTTCATGGGACACCATATGACCCCTAATGACACCAATAGGGGTCATATGGTGTCCCATGAACCCTTATGACCTCTTAGGACACCATATGACCCCTAATGACACCATATTGGGTCGCTTTGGGTATGGTGTCATTAGGGGTCATATGGTGTCCCATGAACCCTTATGACCTCTTAGGACACCATATGACCCCTAATGACACCATATTGGGTCGCTTTGGGTCATATTGTGTCGTTAGGGGTCATATTGTGTCTTAAGGGGTCCTATGGTGTCCCAAGACACCATATGACCCCTATGGACACCATATGATGCCTAACGACACCATAGGACCCCTTAAGACACCAAATCATGTTGTTAGGGGTCATATTGTGTCCTACGACTCGTAGGACACAATATGACCCCTAACAACATGATTTGGTGTCTTAAGGGGTCCTATGGTGTCGTTAGGCATCATATGGTGTCCATAGGGGTCATATGGTGTCTTGGGACACCATAGGACCCCTTAAGACACAATATGACCCCTAACGACACAATATGACCCAAAGCGACCCAATATGGTGTCATTAGGGGTCATATGGTGTCCTAAGAGGTCATAAGGGTTCATGGGACACCATATGACCCCTATGGACACCATATGACCCCTAATGACACCATATTGGTGTCCATAGGGGTTATATGGTGTCCCATGAACCCTTATGACCTCTTAGGACACCATATGACCCCTAATGACACCATATTGGGTTGCTTTGGGTCATATTGTGTCGTTAGGGGTCATATTGTGTCTTAAGGGGTACTATGGTGTCCCAAGACACCATATGACCCCTATGGACACCATATGACCCCTAACGACACCATAGGACCCCTTAAGACACCAAATCATATCGTTAGGGATCATATTGTGTCGTACAGTGTCGTAGGACACAATATGACCCCTAACGACATGATTTGGTGTCTTAAGGGGTTCTATGGTGTCATTAGGGGTCATATGGTGTCCATAGGGGTCATAAGGTGTCTTGGGACACCATAGGACCCCTTAAGACACAATATGACCCCTAACGACACAATATGACCCAAAGCGACCCAATATGGTGTCATCAGGGGTCATATGGTGTCCTAAGAGGTCATAAGGGTTCATGGGACACCATATGACCCCTATGGCCACCATATGACCCCTAATGACACCATTATTATAATACACAAGACATAAGTAAAATCAAAATGCTCTCAGGGTACAGTTTTGGACTTGAACCATATTGCATAAATCTCAAGGCTTCAACTTGATTATCATTAAAGGTTTCTAATTGTTTACAAAATATCCCTTCATATCCCTTCATGGATGTCACATGCGTAGGGTATGACCCCGAGCATTGGATCGAGTGGGGGGGGAAAAGCAAGAGCATGCATAGGGTAATAATGTCTAACTAGACATGTCGAATCTAATGGTTCATCATCGTGACGAGATGAACGAGAAATCAACCAGGCGACAACATTCCATTGAGTGAGACTAATGATTTTTTCGCCAACCGAAAAATTGCTGCCTAATAAAACCGTAGGGCAACTTGAAATACCGAGATAGGCTTTTATAGGGACCCCTCTCATGGCCCCGTAGGTTCAAATAGATCATTCATAGGTGCAACAGATTCCAAGTTAGGGCCCGTCAAAGTTTGACAATTTTGAGCACTTAAGGCGCTCAAGGGACGACGCCGGTAGGGTATGACCCCGAGCGTTCGATTGAGTGGGGGGGGAAAATAGGAGCATGTGTAGGGTAATTATTCCTAACTGGACATGTTAGAGCTGATGGTTCATCATTGTGACGAGATGAACGAGAAATTGACCAGGTGACAACATTCCATTGAGTGAGACTGACAATTTTTTTGCCAACCGAAAAATTGCTGCCCTAATAAAACCGTAGGGCAACTTGAAATACTGAGATAGGATTTTGTAGGGACCCCTCTCATGGCTTCGTAGGTTCAAATGGATCATTCACAAGTGCCACAGATTCCGAGTTAGGGCCCGTCAAAGTTTGACAATTTTGAGCACTTAGGGCGCTCGAGGGACGACGCTGGTAGGGTATGACCCCGAGCATTCGATCGAGTGGGGGGGGCAAAATAGGAGCATGCGTAGGGTAATTATGCCTAACTAGACATGTCAGAGCTGACGGTTCGTCATCGCAATGAGATGAATGAGAAATCGACCAGGCGACAACATTCCATTGAGTGAGACTGATGATTTTTTCGCCAACCGAAAAATTGCTGCCCTAATAAAACCATAGGGTAACTTGAAATACTAAGATAGGCTTTTGTAGGGACCCCTCTCATGGCCCCATAGGTTCAAACGGATCATTCATAGGTACCACAGATTCCAAGTTAGGGCCCGTCAAAGTTTGACAATTTTGAGCACTTAGGGCGCTCAAGGGACGATGCCAGTAGGGTATGACCCCAAGCATTCGATCAAGTGGGGGGGAAAAAAAGGAGCATGCGTAGGGTAATTATGCCTAACTGGACATGTCGGAGCTGACAGTTCATCATCGCGATGAGCTGAATGAGAAATTGGCCACACGACAACATTCCATTGAGTGAGACTGACGATTTTTCGCCAACCGAAAAATTGATGCCCTAATAAAACCGTAGGGAAGCTTGAAAAACTGAGATAGGTTTTTGTAGGGACCCCTCTCATGGCCCCGTAGGTTCAAACAGATCTTTTGCAAGTGCCACAGATTCTGAGTTAGGGCCCAGCAAAGTTTGACAATTTTGAGCACTTAGGGCGCTCAAGGGACGATGTCGGTAGGGTATGACCCCGAGCGTTCGATTGAGTGGGGGGGCAAAATAGGAGCATGCGTAGGGTATTGTTCATTAAATGAATTGTATTGTTTATGAATTGTATTGTTTATTGAATGAATTTTATTGTATTGTTGATTAAATGAATTGTATTGTTCATTAAATAAATTGTATTGTATTGTTCATTAAATGAATTATATTGTTCATTAAATGAATTATATTGTTCATTATAAAAACAACACTTACGATGAAATGAAATGAATTGTATTGTTCATTAAATAGCCATTATTAACCATTGTTAATTATTAGAATGAAGATTAAAGATTTCCATGATAACACCACACACAGATGAGCAACAATTTATATGATCGAATATCAACTTCTATATATATAAAAATGTCGAATGATTACAAATGTATGTCCATACACAAATATGGCATAAACACCAACTGAAACAAAATGTATGTCTAAATATGTGAATGTATGTCCATATACAAAATATACATAACATCCCAAAACTATCTATAACATCCTAAGCTGTTGATGGATCATCAAAATCGATCCTCTTCGCCGCACTGCTCGGCTCTGAAGGATCCTACACAAGAAAAACAAACCATGATTAATATAAGTTATATTATATAATTCACATTTAAAAAGTTAACATAAAAAAGAACTATTTAATTGAACTATTCATGTTTACCTCATCTCCACGTTTTCTCTTTAGCTTTCCAGGACTCTTGATGTATGTCTTCGGTAGAGGAGGTATGTTTTGAATATTTTTATAAACAACCTACATATGTTTAGAAACATGACATTGATACAAGTTAGCATATAATTGTCACTAATAATAACAAGTTATATCTACTAATCAAAAAATAAAATAAACACACATCTACTCGAGGCATCTCTTCTTCTTCTTCAAGTATACTGGGTGTAGTCATCAAGGATGTGAAGCCAAGGATTCTCTGTATATATACACAACAAGTATATGAAACTATCAATCTATGTCTAGACATGTATAATCACTATAAGTTATTTAAACTATTCATTCAATCATATTTGCATTCAATTACCTTTCCCTTGTCTCCAATTGCACTACCAGATCCTAGATCACACTGCACCGCACTCGTGCTGCTTGTGCCCTACAAGAGTAAAATAAGATATACATGCAAGTTACTACATAATCTAATTAATACAAATATAAATGATGAGCATGTATGTACAATAAAATAGAAACGACTAGGTGCAATAATATATGTACCATCAAGCTATCGAGGCCAAATGAAATGGCCGACAAGGTGCCCTCCTGAATCTATCTCAACTCATCCTCGGTCATCAACTGTTAAATAGACCATGTAAATAAAAATTAGTACTTAATATTATCTAATTTATAAATATTTAATTAAAATATAACATGAACTGTGAAAATGCAAATCTTACCAATACATCATCAATGTATGATGACGGTGCCTCCTCGCCTCTAGCATGTGAGGACTCCCCAGGGTATCCTCCAGTCTGTGTAATAACCTCTGGTGCATCATGCATCTCATGCACCTTGTAATCTACACTGTCCACAGTAGGATCAACGGGCTGTCCAACTGGACCCAAGCATACGTGCCCACACATGACACAACTATGGGGCACGCATATGTGTGGAGCCAAGGATGACGTGTCACCACCACCCAATGCACCGCTACCATCAAAAGTAGGCTGAGCTACTGACGTAGCCTAAGAAACCAAAAGGCTACTCAAAGAGTGAATAGCCGATATGGTCTGTGAAGCCACCTCACAAATGATATCAGGATGCTGAACTGCAGGTGGGGGATCAATGAGAGGAGGGGGAACATATGGGCCCTGGACTACTCTGACTACGCCAGGTCTATTTTGGGGCATACCTAAACCTACACCCTAGAAAGGTTGGATGTCAAAGTAGTTCACATGTTTCTGTAAAACAAACTCAGCATACAATTTTTTTATGAAATGGAAGGGGATATCAAGATTGTTGTTGGGTTGTTTGTCAAAAACCATCCACCAACGATCCCAAAAGTTTTTCACAATCCCATCATTTGTGCACCATTTGATAGAAAGTTTTATTTTTTTGGGATCTACAGGCTGACTAGTACGGGGATTGACAAACAATGAGGCGATTTCGGCTTTGGATATCTCAAGATCCTTGATATCCTTATACGACAAGCCATCTGCATATTTTTCCTTTATAGAATCTTGCCACAAAAGGGTGGCATCGTGCTCCTCAGTCATGGTTTCCATACCTTTTACAATCGACGTGAGAGGATCAAACAATGGGTTTAGACGAGGGATCCTATGATATACTTCTGCAATCCCCCTCAATTCATTCAAATTTTGTGCAATCAAATCTTGAATTGAGGGGGGGTTGGCAAATGAGGGTTTGGTTATTGCAGTTGTGGTTGGTCAGTGTTTTCATTGTTATCTCCCATTTTAACCTAATTGAATGTAAACAATTAAATTTAGTTAACAAATTTAAACAATTAGGTATTTGATTTTTAAAAAACCTAGTTTTCATGAAAAAAAACCATATTTTCAATGAAAAATCAAATAAACAGTCACAAAAAATACAAAAAATGAATGAAAATGATTCAAAATGATAAAATTCTTACCTCTAAATGTATTTTTTAGCAATTTTTTGTCAAAAAACCGGATGTCGGATTTTGACA
Organism: Cryptomeria japonica; assembly: GCF_030272615.1. Lineage (NCBI taxonomy): Eukaryota > Viridiplantae > Streptophyta > Pinopsida > Cupressales > Cupressaceae > Cryptomeria > Cryptomeria japonica. The sequence continues at coordinate 515,345,829 of NC_081406.1, forward strand.
AATTCGCGCGACCCGTGAGTTAAAAATGACTCACGAGACTGTCACTGTCTAAATATAAAAGTCTCAGAAAATCGAATATCCGATTTCAACACTTAAATTATTTTTAAATAACATATATAATATAATAATATATTATATAATACGTATTGTATTATATTATATATATTATAATATAATATAATATAATATTATATTATATTATATTATATTGTATTATATTATATATTATATTATATTATATTATATTATATTATTATATAATATAACATAATATTATATTATATAATATAATATTATATTATATTATATATTATATAATATTGTATTATATTATATATAATATAATATTGTATTATATAATACGTAACATATAATATATTTTTTAAATTAAAATTACAAATAAAAATCGGATATCCGATTTTATCTGATATTCGATTTGCATAGGTAATTACCAGGCCAAGGTGTACTGACACCCAGGCCAAGCAAAAAGTCAACACGGATTTTCGCATTTTTAGGCGAGTGAGGAAGGCTATTTTTTTCACATCGCCACTTTTTGGCCCCCCTTGATCCTGCACTAACCCACACGCTAATAATCCTTGTAAAATCATGTACGCAGTGCCTGATAAAAAAAGTTTTAAAAAAAAAACTGGGTCCTCATTTACCCGAAAAGCGCATTTTTTAGTTTGTTTTTTCCTATTTTCTAACCTAAACTACGAACGGGGTGCTAAATTTGTCCTCTAAGCTATGGATCAAGGTTAGTTTTTGTTTATTTTTCTCTTTCTTTTTGGTTTATGCAATTTGTTTTACATTTTGAATTTAATTTCATTAATTTTGATTAGGTTTTTTCATTTTTTGTTTCAAAAACTAGATTCTTCTAATCTAGAACAAGAACAACCAAATGCACCTCCTAAAAACTCACAAGAACAACCAAATGCACCTCTTGAAAACACACAAGAACAACCCCCAATTCCTCCTTTTGACCACATAGCCGAAACACAAGAAGAATTAATTAATCATTTAGGGCAAAATACATCCAAAATCAATAGACTGATTGTAAAATTGAAAACTTCTGAGCTTCACCATCATCAATCCCTCGCCACTAGCCTAGAAACATTAGCTAGTGGTGCCATAGTTGTTTCCACAGAAATTACCAAATGGGGAAGCTTTAGGGATAGGTGTCATCAATTCTATGCCAATGGGCTATCATACGATGGAGTTAAAAACAAAAATATTTCTAAACCTTTTTGTTGACCCCAAAACTGGTCAATCATTACCTCCTAATGCAAAGAAGTTTCCCATACATTGGTGTACCAATGTGCAGATGAAGAATCTTTTTTGGCAGAGGTGGTGGATGGTCTTTGACGATCCACCTTGTAATAATTATGAGGTGCCATTATATTTTTTGAGAAAAATATATTGTGAGTTTGTGCTCAATGTGTGCCCAAATTATTTTGACATGAGAGAGTTTCATGGTAGAGGTGGTGGCTCTGCCCAAGATAGACCTGGAGCCCATAGGCGATTAGCCGTGGAGAGTCGCCGCCCCCTAGCACCCAAACCCAAGGTGCATCAGGTTGTCCCATTAGAGCTGAAAGAGTCGATGGAGCTACAGACTCTTTAGGCGGCCACAGCATTGATTGGTGCCATCATCCAGCATGGGACATTATTAGCACACCCTATTGTATTGGATGATGAGCCGTTAGAGGGCGACAGAGAGCCCATCAAGCATATGTGTGTCAGTTGCTTGGGGATATGCTCGGGGATAGATGATGCAGATGGTGCAGATGGACACTCATATCATCTATGCACAATTTGCAGTTGTAGATGTCAGGCTCACACAGTTGAGGATGTCACACTGACAGATGAGTTGATGGACATGGTGTTTGCCCATGAGCCACAGACACAGGTGTGTTGATTTGAATTCATAACATTTTATTTGTCAGTCACTTTAATTTTGTAATTACATAAATGAATTTTCATTTATACATCGATTTAAATTGAGACAAATAATATGCATTTTAGGATGCAGCAGCAGTATCCCATACACCTCCCCCAGTTACCACAGCTGCAACTTTGACACTTGAGGTATAAATTTTGTAACATATTAAAAGAGAACAGTACACTTTGAATTCAAAAAAATACAAGATATAATAACTCTCTTTAATGCTTGGTCCAATTTCTAGTTTGTAGGTGTTGACAGGGGACAAAATGTCCCAGATTGATGACATCACGCTGTCGGCGATCGATTTTGGCCTACAAGGCTATACGGTATCATATTTTGTACAACTCTTTTTATGTATTGTTTTGATTGAATATGCAAGTCATTTCATTTTAGATATTTAAAATTATGTTTAATTTATTATCTGTACTAATATCTCATGTTAATTTTTTGTTTTTAGGGCACCCCCTCCGCATCTAGGGCTCGTCCGAAGAAAAAGAATATCTCGAAGACGCCAAAACATGTGAAGAAGGTAATTGAACAAATTTTTAGCTATACAATTGTTTGAAAATGTTGAAATCAAGTATTAGTTGGGGTTTGTAGATTGATTAGTGTTTTTTGTCTATTTTACATGTACAGCAGCCATTGAGCTTTGTGGATATGTTGAATGCACCTGATTCACCCGCGAATCAAGAGAGGGCGGAGGTATGTATCTCTACTTTATTTTCTTGATTTCATGATTATATGCACGTGTACATGTGAACTTGTGATATATTATAATCTTATATTTTTTTCATACAGGAAATATCCATACCTATTTCGTCAAAGGCGAACCCTCCTCCTTGCACTAGAGAAGCATATCAGGATCCAGTACACTTTTGTTTGATATGTAAAATTAATTGTTTTCAACCTTCAATACTTATCATTATATTAATTGTATTTAATCTTTGTACATTTTTTGTATAGGTAATAGCAACCGTTTCTACATCAATGGTGAGCCATCCTCAGTCCATTGGAGAAGCATATGAGGCATAGGTACGTCATTGTTCTCTATATTATAGCTTTTAAGTTTTTTTGATATATTTATGTTAGTACATTATATTAATTGTACATTTAATCTACAATAGACTTGTTCGCGATACGGGCATAATGTGGATCCATTTAAGTATGCCTTCAAAAAAACTCCTAAGAGTGACAAGGAGAGGAGAGTGAAGACATTAGCTCCTGGATCAGTCGATGAGGTAATCTACATTTCAATTGCAAAGGAATTAAAGTTAAATGCATAGTTATGATGTTATTTGTGAACTATTTTCTACAAAAGAATTCTAACTTGGCTTTTGAATTGTGGTTTTGTAGCCATCTATAGAGCCCCGTACTGCACCGAAGAGGCTTGATTTTGATGATCCACCAGAAGTTTAGGAACATATAGTGTTATTTTTGGTCATAGAATGACCAATACATGTAGATATATTCTACATTTTTATTGTATATCGATTTGGACATGGCATATGCCACATTTTTGTAATACTTGTATTGACTTGGCAGACATGCCTTTTTTTATATATATAAATATTGATATTCGATCCAATAAATGTGTAATGAGTTCATTATTTTGTATTAGTTGTATTTTATGGTTGACATTTTATAAATTTAAATGAATATTTGCATATGTAATCAACAATATGAATATAAACAACAAAAATATATGATATAAAGCATTGCAATCGTGGAATATGATTTGATAAAATTTCTAAAATGTTGAATTAACCCTACAAAACTCCTTGTATTCAGTTCATTATTGTGTATTTGTTGTATTTGGTGGTTACCCTTTTATAAGTTTAAATGAATATTTGCATATGTAATTAACAATATGAATATAAACAACAAAAATCGACAATGTGAATTTAAACAACAATGTGTTTGGTGCGAGAGCACCCTCACGCTCACAATGGTCAAATTTTGTTCCTCGTGTGCACAAATTGATGTCGTGAGCATGTTTATGCTAGGCATGCCCCTATCATGCATCCCAAAGCACCAGAACATCGAGAGTCATACCCTACCGGTGAGATCTCTCAAGTGCACTGAGTCCAAAAAATTGTCAAAATTTGATGGACTGTTTCTTCCAATCCACAACACATATGGTTGATCTATTTGATCACATGGGGTCACGTGAGGGTCCTCTACAATGTTCTATCTCGGTTTTTGATGACTCAAAGCCATTTTCAATTAGTAGCATTTTTTTGCCTGCTCAAAAAACCGTCAGTTGCTTGCAAGGAAAAGTTGCAAGATTGGCTAGAATTGATTATGTTCCTCATGTGCACAAACCGACATCGCGAGTGTGTCAAGGTGGGTATGTTTATGCTAGGCATGCCCCTATCATGCATCCCAAAGCACCAGAACGTCGAGAGTCATACCCTACCGGTGAGATCTCTCAAGTGCCCTGAGTCCAAAAAATTGTCAAAATTTGACGGATTGTTTCTTCCAATCCATGACACATACGGTCGATCTGTTTGATCTCGTGGGGTTGCATGAGGGTCCTCTACAATGGCCTATCTCATTTTTTGATGACTCGAAGCCATTTTCAATTAGTAGCATTTTTTTGCCTACTCAAAAAACCGTCAGTTGCTTGCAAGGAAAAGTTGCAAGATTGGCTAGAATTGATTTTGTTCCTCATGTGCACAAACCGACATCGCGAGTGTGTCTAGGTGGGCATGTTTACGCTAGGAATGTCCTTGTCATGCATCCCAAAGCACTAGAACGTCGAGAGTCATACCCTACCGGTGAGCTCTCTCAAGTGCCCTGAGTCCAAAAAATTGTCAAAATTTGACAGACTGTTTCTTCCAATCCACGATACATACGATCGATCTGTTTGATCCCATGGGGTCACATGAGGGTCCTCTACAATGGCATATCTCAATTTTCAATGACTCGAAGCCATTTTCAATTAGTAGCATTTTTTCGCCTGCTCAAAAAACTGTCAGTTGCTTGCAAGGAAAAGTTGCAAGATTGGCTAGAATTGATTATGTTCCTCGTGTACACAAACCAACATCGCGAGCGCATCCAAGTGGGAATGTTTATGCTAGGCATACCCCTGTCATGCATCCCAAAGCACCAAAACGTCGAGAGTCATACCCTACCAGTGAGATCTCTCAAGTGCCTTGAGTCCCAAAAATTGTCAAAATTTGACGGACTGTTTCTTCCAATCCATGACACATACGATCAATCTGTTTGATCCCGTGGGGTCGTGTGAGGGTCCTCTACAATGGCCTATCTCAGTTTTTGATGAATCAAAGCCATTTTCAATTAGTAGCATTTTTTCACCTACTCAAAAAACTGTCAGTTGCTTGCAAGGAAAAGTTGCTTGATTGGCTAGAATTGATTATGTTCCTCATGTGCACAAACCGACATCGTAAGCATGTCTAGGTGGGCATTTTTATGCTAGGCATGCCCCTATCATGCATCCCAAAGCACCAGAATGTCAAGAGTCATACCCTACCGACGCAATGTAGAAGTTGCTTGACAACTTTTTTGACAACAATGACAATTTTTGCTCAAATTGTATCTAGTCTCAATCTATCACCCCTATGACCTGATAATGACTCAAATAATTATCCATGATTATACAAGAATCAATAATGTTGATGATTGACCAGGGACACATCACATATACTCAAAACATAGTCACAAAACATTGACACACAAAATAGTCACAAAACATTGTCACATATTATTCAAAAATTTGCCTCTAAATATGGTCAAATCAGCTCTTGGCTATTTGATTATACCAAAAATTGTCTTACAAATAATCTCATGGGATTTTATACAAAATTTGGCATTACAATATATGCAATTCAGCTCATCGCCATTTTAATATACAAATCATCTCATGGATTTTTATACAAAATTTGGCATTACAATATGTGTGATTCAGCTCATCGCTATTTTAATATACAAAATTTGGCATGTACATATGTACAAATAAGCTCATTGTCACTTAAAAATACAAAATTATGCCCCTAAACATGTAAAAATCAGCTCATGGGCATTTATATATACAAAAAAAGAATATAGAACAATTCGTCGACGATTTATACAAAATTCTCAAAATCATTCTACTCTGAACCGTTTTGCCATTTCAAAAAATCTTTCAGAAATTTTTATTTGAGGAAACTTTTGAAGGAATCTTTCATAAAATTTAGTTTGAGTCATATCCAAATAGTGTTTCACATGTGGCTCATGATTTTTAGACCCAATTCGCCTTCTAACAACATCTCTTTGGTTGGGCAATACTCTTGTGTTGTCATGCCAAAAAATTTCAATTAATGTATTTAGTGCATCTACAACAACCTTGTCTTTGCGTGGTAGTCTACCCGAGAATTCCCAAAGAGAATTATTGTTAGGTTCCTCTATTTGTTCTCACCTCTTTAATGCTTTACTTAATGTTGTTCTACTAACGTTCAATGACTTACTTGTTTTGCTTATCAAATGATCTTTTTTTATTTTCTTGCTCATTATGGTTGATGTAATGACATGTCGAGTAGCATTAGAATCTTTACTACGTGATTTTGAACCAATAGATTGATATGCATCAAATAGATTTCTGACAATAGTTCTTTCACTGTTACTTTCAGATGATCTTAGGCCTAGAATTTTCATTGTCTCTCTAAAATTCAAATTTTTAATCATTTGAACAATTAATTGACATCTTGCGGTTTGATTTAAGTTTTTAAAATAGTTTTGCCATATTCTTTTAACCATTCTCCTACAAGTTCATTCATTCATTTTATTGGGCATTGACTTCAATATATTCTCATCAATGTCAATTAGATACTTTGGTTTCCTACGAATGATTCTAGGAGGTGTTAACATCAGTGCATTATGTACATTCAATTCATCAAGTAGAGAAGGTGTAATATGTTCATCATTTAATTGATTATTCAATGCGGTATCTTCTTCAATTGCATTAGGTTCAAACAGTAAATTATCAAATGTTTCTTCTTCAATTGCATTAGGTTCAAATGGTAAATTATCAAATGTTTCTTCTTCAATTGCATTAGGTGCATTATATTCGTTTGGTAAATCGAATTGAGATGTTGAGGTTGACATACCTTCTTCTCCCATTGTTCTTATGTCACACAATTTCTTCATACGTTGCCTTTGTCTTTCCTTTTGAACCTCTCGTTGTTCCATCGTTCCTCACTTGTTCTTTCCCATGGTTGAAATATGTTGACCTAAATAGAATCATATTACATATATATGTAAAGAAAAGTTCAAAAATAAATAAATAACCATAAGTATGCATCTTATCACTATTTTTTAGAATCAAACTATTAAAAAATCACAATTTAATCATTTGAAACATGCAAAAAAAAAAAAACTAATAAAAACAACAATTCAATCATTTGAAATCATGCAAAAGACAAAAAATTCACTTACTTTTATGTTTACAACAATGATAGAAGTGCAGACACAATTCAAGTGGGGCCTTCAACGACCTCAAAAACTTCTTTTGAGGTCATTGAGGCTCTTGGGCAACTAAAACTATGTCTCTAAATCGCATACGCACTACATTGATAACTGCGTACGCGCTGCTAGGCCATAAAATGTTGGCAAGCCCAGTGGTATTCTCAGCTGATAAGTAGCACGTACGTGCTACTAAGCCTAAAAATGCTATCCCAGGGTATCAAATAATGGGAAGTACCGCTTATGAGTAATAAGTACCACGTAGGCGCTACTAAGCCTTAAAAAAGTTATGGAAGGGGTATGGAGGAAGGGAGAGGGAGAGAGGGAAAGAAGAGGAGGGGAAGGGAGAGAGAGGGAGAGGAGAGGGGAGAGGGAGAGGAGAGGGGAGATGGAGAGAGAGAGAGAAGAAGAGGGGGTGTGGGAGAGGGAGAGAGAGAAGAGCGGGGGTGGGAGAGGGAGACAAAGGGAGAGGAGAGGGGAGAGGGAGAGAGAGGGAGAGGAGGAGAGAACATGGGGGGAAGGGAGAGGTAGAGGGAGGGAGAGAAGAGGGGGGAGGGAAGGGAGAGAGAGAGAGAGAGAGAGAGAGAGAGAGAGAGAGAGGGGGGGGGGGGGGAGAGAGGGAAAGAACATGGGGGGAAGGGAGAGGTAGAGGGAGGGAGAGAGGGAGAGAAGAGGGAGAGAGAGAGAGAGAGAGAGAGAGAGAGAGAGAGAGAGAGAGAGAGAGAGAGAGAGAGAGAAAGGGAGAGAGAGGGAGAGGAGAGGGGAGAGGGAGAGAGAGGGAGAGAGGGAGAGGAGAGGAGAGATGGAGAGAGAGGGAGAGGAGAGGGGAGAGGGAGAGGGAGAGAGAGGGAGAGGAGAGGGGAGAGGGAGAGAGGGAGAGAGAGGGAGAGAGGGAGAGAACATGGGGGAACGGAGAGGTAGAGGGAGGGAGAGAGGGAGAGAAGAGGGGGGAGGGAAGGTAGAGAGAGAGAGAGAGAGAGAGAGAGAGAGAGAGAGAGAGAGAGAGAGAAGAGAGAGAAGAGGGGGGTGGGAGAGGGAGAGAGAGGGAGGGGAGAGGGGAGAGGGAGGGAGAGGGAGATAGGGAGAGGAGAGGGGAGAGGGGAGAGGGGAGAGGGAGAGAGAGGGAGAGAGGGAGAGAGGGAGAGAACATGGGGGGAAGGTAGAGGTAGAGGGAGGGAGAGAATACATGATAAAAATCAAAGAGGAAGTTGCAGATAAGAAATAAATTCACTTACTTCTATAGAAGTGCAGACATAGCTGCAGTGGGGTATGGAGGGAGAGAAGAAGAGAAAGAGGGATGGGGTATGGAGAGAGAGAGAGAGAGAGAGAGAGAGACCTTGTATGCGTTTGAGAGGGAGAGACGATACACTTACATGTGTATATATATGTTTAATATATTGTATATAAATATATTATATATACAATGTCATATTATACACATATTATATATTACATATATTATATGAATATACACATATTATATATTACATATATTATATGAATATACACATATTATTCATAGAATATAATATTATATAATAGCGCATACGTGTTGTTTATAGTAAAGATAGCGCGTACACGTTGTTTAATGGGAAACATGCACGTACGCTCTTCTTACACTATAAATACCCCGTACGCGCTTTTTAAACCATAAGTACCCCGTACGCGCTTTTGACTTTTAAGGCTTGGAAATAGACCTGGATGACAAAGCTAAGGATTGGAAGTTTGATTTCCCTCTATTTCTCTCATTTTTGACGTGTTTTATTTTATCAACTTGGTTTATCGACTTTGTCATCATCAGGTTTACACTTCATAAAGTGGGTATTTCTAAAATTGCCACCATATTTTCACCCATCTTTTGAGCTTTCTAACCATATAATTTTTTTTCAATTTGAACAACAATAACATATTATTATTGAATTTATTTTACTAGTGTCTCCATAGTTCTCACAGACATAGGTGCACCATTTTTTGAATAACTTTTGATATACGTATCCAAATTTTAAAAAAATTATATATTATTGTAGTGCACTTGATTCTTTACAATTTTTTAAAAAAATTGTATTTTCGATTTGTTTAGTGCAACTTATGCTTCGTGCATGAATAGGTACCAAATTTTCAGGATGTGCTCGATTGGAAAAATCATTAAAAAAAAAAAGCTCAACAAAAAATTACAAAAAAATACACATCTTCTAGTGCTCACTCTTATCTATCTTTCTGCCAAAGGATTTGTCAAAATACTAAATCTAACTATGACTTTTTTGATGCGCACGTCAGACACTATGTTATGTTTTTCAGAAAAAAAAAACATGATCAGTTTTTCGTGCGCGAAGGATTTGACCCCCTTAATCTTATCCAATTTTGAAAAAATTTAGTAGTTTGGAAACTAGATTCAAAGTACTACAATATTTGTTCTTTGATTATCTTCATATCTTGAGTGGATGAGTTTCAAATTTTGCCTCTAAGTTCAGGTTCACCTGATTTCAGAAAAAAAGTGTCCACTTATACCCCCCTTTTTGACCACCATCTTTGTGCACTTACCCAACTCTACAATTGTTTAATATTACAAAGAGTCAATATGGATGTTGGAAGAGTTAGAGTCCAAATATAACTCTGTACAGTTGTCTAATATTACAAATGTCTCCATTTGGAAGAGTTAGAGTCCAAATATAACTCTACAGTTGTCTAATATTGCACAAATGAATGTCAATTTTAATTACCAAGAGTTTTTATTGACTAATATTCTTCAATCCATTATGTGAGTATATATTTATGCATGTCCCAATTAAAACTAGCATACATATATTTTATAAATAAAATTTATGTAGAAGACGCCGAGACATATCAAATTTTTAAAAACTAATATAAATCAATACCAAAAGATAGTATTAAATTGATTTCAATCTATGAACAATAATAATAAATCAACCCAATTATTCTAATCAATTTAAAGGATAAAGATGTCATTAAAAAAATTTATAGTTGTTCACTAAATTATCATAGCCATAAAAAAATGTGTACGACATATAAATTTAAATGACTAAACATTGCAAAAAAGAAGTTCAATGAGTGGTGTTTTCTTATATAACAAAGCTAAAACAATGACATTAAACATTAGGACTATAAACTTTCTTTTCCACTCTTTTTCCTACTGGCAAAAAATAAAATAGGAAAAATAATAAGAAAAACAAAAATATTTAGTCAGATTCTTTATTGTATCCTCCAATTTCTTATATTTTCATGGTAATAAAACCAAGGAAAAAGCTATTCCAATTGAATTTTAGCATCTACAATAGAATTCCATTAATTCAAGCACATGGAAGCCATAAAGAAACAAAAATTATTATTATATACATTTGAATTCTTCAAATTCTAAACATGTCTTTATGTCACTACTCAAAACTCTTCTGAGATCAAAATTGAAATAGATGAGTGGATGGGTTATTTTGTTTCCAAAACAAAAAAATCATTTCAATTTACACTAAGATAAAACCAAAAGTGTCAAAAATATATGAGATAAAAGGATACCTAAGTGGCTTGAAAATGGAACAAAGCTAAACAAATCTAAATGGCTTTATGCTATACATTCCATTATCTCAATGCCAAACAAATAAGAAATGTTTAACCTATTTTGATGGTTTAAACCTTCTAAATAGCCAATTTCTTTTAATCCATTAGCAAAAAAAAAAAAATTAGAAGTCATGAGAATTTTTAATTTTGAATTCAAAAGAAAACCTATTTATGGTCAAACATTCAATGCTTAAAACACCATAACTAAGCCAAAAAAAATTCAAAATCTAGAATCAAAAAACTTTTATATGTCATGTGATTGCAGATAAAATGTAACAAAATTGAACTATACCCTCTAATAAAGATAAATGCATTAGCCACACAAATCACCTAGTGGAGTCACATAACAAAAGGCTATGATAATTGCAAGCTCATCATTTACCTTTTATCAAATTGCTCAATTTATAGTGCCCTTTCTGATTGGATAAGGAAGAAAATAATAGTCTTATTGTTTTTATTGTTCTTTCACGGATAAGAATGTTTGTGCCACCATAGAGTTATGCCTTAAAATGTAATAAGGTTCAGGTTTAGGATTGGGGTTCAATTTAATTTAGGATTAGAATTAAGATTAGGGTTCAATTAGGTTTAGGGTTAAGGTTCAGTTGTATTTATGGATAAGGTTATAATTTAATTTGATTTAGGATTAAGGTTTAATTTGGTTTAGTTTTAGAGTTAGGGTTTGATTTGGTTTAGGATTTGAGTTTAATTTGGTTTAGGGTTAAGGTTCAATTTGGTTTAAAATTTAGTTTACAATATTGGTTTACTTTAGTTTAAGGTTAGTGGTCGATTTGGTTTAAGGTTAGCATTTATTTTATTTTAGTGCAAGGATAGAATCTGATTTGCTTTAGGATAGAATTAGGTTTAAGGTTAGGGTTAATTTTTTAAAAATTTAGGATTATGGTTCAATATAGTTGAAGATTTGGTTTCAATTTGGTTTAGGCTTAGGGTTCAATTTTAATTAGTGTTAGGGTTAGGTATCAATTCGGTATAGGGTTAAAGTTCAATTTATTTTTGGGTTATGATGCAATTTGATTTGAGTTAGTGTTAAATTTTACTTTGGTTTAGTGTTAGGTTTAAGTTCTATTTTGGTATAGTGTTAGGGTTAGTATTCAATTTGGTTTAGGGTTAGGATTAGTGTCCATATTAGTTTAATATTCAATTAGTTCCAAGTTTAGGGTTTAATTTAGTTTAGTGTTATGGTTTAGGTAATATTTTTTTAAGGTTAGGGTTAGGGTTATATTTAATTTAGGTTTAGGGTTTAATTTGGTTTATGGTTTGGACTTAGTTTGGTTTAGGGTTAGGGTTCATTTTGGTTTAGTGTCAAGGTTTTTTTTGGTTTAATATTTAATTAGGATTAAGATTAAGTTCAATTTTATTGAAGGATAGGGTTTCATTTCAATTTGGTTTAAGATTAGGGTTTAATTTGGCTTAATCTTAAGATTTGATTTGGTTTAATGCTCAATTTGGTTTATGGTTAGGGTTCAATTTGGTTTGTAGCCAATATTAAACTTTTAGTGAGGGATCTCATACCTATTTATTATTAAATTTCAAACTCAAACCCATGAAAACCATGGATTAAAGATCAAACCTATTAGCGACATGCATTTACACTCAAACACATGAGCACCATGGATTGACGAAGGCAGAAGCTTGTGAACTGATGGGCCAATGGGTGTTTGAACCTTGGTGGCCACAACAACACCATCGGTAGAGCCTCAAATTTCAAAGTATATTTTTACCATAATTTAACATTATTATTATTATTATATTAGTATTATATTATAATTATATTACTATATTTTTTAATTATATTACTAAATATTAATATTATAAAATTTATAATAGATTAATTATTAAATTGTTATTTTATTTTATTACAATATAACATATAATTATAAAAACATTATATATATGATTTTATCCTATTTGAAGTATAGAAACATATTTATTCTCATTATTACTTTTTTATATAACTTATCTAACTTAATCATAAAAGATTATATATAATAGACATAAATAAATAATTTTGTACTTAAATTATAGAAATGTCATCTAATTATGAGTTGAATGTAAAAAAGAATAAATAGATATTTAAAAAGAATAATTTTGTTACTATATTAATATTTATAAATATGGAAAGATATTTTTATATAATCTTAATTTATTTTAAGGAATTAAATTATAAAAACATCGTGGAATTGATATTTAAATGCAAGACAACAAATATATAAATTAAAAATATCTTTAACCTCATTAATTAATTTTTTATATAGCTATAATTTTCTTATTCTATCAAAATTTGTAAATATGGAAAATTATTTTTAAAATAATTCATTAAATTATAGAAACATAAAAAAAGTTCTTAATGAAATTAAAAATGAAGTAATAAATTAAGAAAATATTTAATTGAATGAGATTGAATTAACTTATTTGATCTATGGAATCCAAAAAAGAAAAAAAGGCTATTAGGCAAGGATCTTACGGGGGCTTAAGCTTCTATTTTTAAAGAAGAGGAGATACCATGAAGATTTTTTTTTGCTATGGGATTATCTAGAATCTTCTCCTACAAAATAGAAGCTCCCACTTTTTAGGGTTGCATATTTGAGTAGATGAAAATGGGGTGGGGCTAGAAATTACCCCACATGCTTAGAAATATCGTTTGCCACTTGTTGATCATCTAATGATTCCCGTAAAAAAGAGATGAATCCCCTCAAAAAAAATTTAAAGGGAAAATGAAATTTATTTACTTATTTTTGAGTTGAAGCTCCTTAAATTTAGGAATTGAACTACATTACAAAATTCATGGGATCACAAGCTTTAGAATATTCCTAAAAGATTTCAACATCTTGAGCTCTATTTTTAAGGAAGCCCCCTCCATGACACCCCATCCTTAATTTAGAGTTTGACTTAGAGTTCAATTTATTATTTTATTAGACTCAAAATATAGAAACACATAATTTAGATAAATTGAGAAACTCTTATCAGAGTAAATTTTACTAAGCCATATTCAAAACTATGGAATCTACAAAGGAAAAAAAATGCTATAAGCTTAAGAGTGAAAAAAGGCTATTAATTTAGATAAATTGAGAAACTCTTATGAGAGTGAATTTTACTAAGCCATATTCAAGAGACTTAGAATCATAAAAGTGTACAAACATGATATTTAATATGGTATTCTTAAATGAGATACTCAGAAAATATTAAGGTATTATTTTTCATTATGAATAATAATAAAGACAAAAGCATGCAAAAAAGATGTGTATTTTTGCATATTTGCTTTATTCACGAAGCAAAAAAGTACTTGAGAAAATATGTGAGCCTCATATACTACATTGACCTTTTAAATTACTAAATAACCATCTTCAAAATCAAACATGCATGCACCTCTTTTAATAAAATTTAAGATTTACACACTCATTTTTACTTTGCAAATAAATAGATCAATGCCTAGATGCATTTGATTTGACTTGCAAAATCATTCATATACTTCAGATTTAAAAGGGTTTCATGCAAGGAAAGTATGATTACTTAGAGTGCTTTGGAAACATCTTATGAAAAACCTATTTTGTAAAAGATATTTTATAACAGTTAGGAACATTGAAGCTGATGCAGGGACTTCGCGGGGTCATAACTTTTGACTCGGTTGTCCGATTGGGCTGAAATTTACGTGGATGTAGATCTTGAGGAGTTGATTGGATTGCCAACCAAACCAAGTTTGGTAGGGCCCCCAAAACTTCAAATTTTCAGGGCCGGATTCCTTCATCTAAGGCCTCAAAATTGGCTTTTACTCTTTTTTCGGTTTTTTAGAAAGTTGGTTTTTTAGTTAATTTTGCACTTGTAATCTTTTTAAGATTAGAAAGTTAATTTGTGTCGTAGGAATGTTTTTTAGGTTTCTAGAAGATTTTGTTATTTTTGGGATAAATTTGTAAATTTCCTTAAATGGCAATTTTCGGATTGTAAAAATCTGCCCAAAAGGAAATTTTTGGTGATTGTTTAAAATAGGGACTTTTTCATTATAATGGTAGAATGGTTGGAGTTGTAGAAGAATAATGAAGAACATTTTATCTAGACTTGTGTTTATTTCTAATTATTATTTGTTATATTGATTATGTTTTAACTGGCTACATCATTTGGTATCAGAGCAGGAAGATGGTTGGGAGAGGAAGAGGAAGAGGTCTTGCTCAGATGCATAAAGATATGAAAAACCTCCAAAGGCAGGTTGCAGAGCTCACAAATATAATGGAAAATCAGAGAATGATGCAAAGGGAAGATAATTCTGATGAAGGTTCGGATGAAGGAGATATAGATTAGTCTGAAGAGTTTGAAGAAGAACCAGTAAATCATGGAAATTTTGAAGAGAGGATGCTTAAGGCATTAGAAGGGAAGAATGAAGGAATTAAAGTTGAAGTTTCAGAATATGCAGGTAGTCTTAAACCAGAGGAGTTGATTGATTGGCTGAATGAGATGGAGAAATTTTTTGAGTGGAAGTCTATGACAGAGGGAAAAAAAAGTTAAGTTTGCATGCACTAAGTTAAAGGGTCATGCAATGATCTGGTGGGATCATCTACAAAAGGAGAGAACAAGGAAAAGAAGAGAAAAGATCAAAAACTGGAGCAAGATGGCGAAAAAATTAAGAGAAAAGTTTTTGCCTTTAGACTATGCACATACTCTATTTCACAGATTTCAAAATTTGAAGAAAAACTTATCTACTGTACAAGATTACACAGATGAATTTTGCCATTGTCCATTCAGGTTGAGCATCAAGAATCTGATGAAAAAATGGCTGCTAGGTATGTAAATGAATTGAAGTTTTCAATTCAGGATGAGTTAAGCATGCACCAGATCTACAGTATGGAAGAGGCCTATCAGCTATCTCTAAAGGCAGAAGAAAGCAAAACAGACAGTATTTTCAAAGGAATAGAGGAGCAAGAAGGGGTACTTCATCTCCTTCATGTGGCGGTTCAAGTTATAGTAGGGGAGATTCATCCCAAGGAGTAGAGAAGCAAGATGATACCTGCCCAGAGTCCTCTAATCTACAACGAGGATGAGAGTTTCAAAGAGGAAGAGGCTATGGTGGTGGTAGAGGATGGGAAAGCCAAAGGAGACCATTCACTTGTTTTAGGTGTGGGGAACAAGGCCACGGAGAATTTGAGTGCTCAAATTTTAACATGTAAGATAGAAATCAAGGAGGACCGTCCAGAGTGATTTTAGCTAAATCTGAAAATGATGGAGCAAATTTAGAAGTTCTCCCAAACGTAGGAGAAAACCTCATGATAAGGAGAACCTTGATAATCCCAAAGAAGGAGAAAACACAGATTAAAAGCTCTGGTGACTCATGGCTTCGAACCAATATTTTTTGAACCAGATGCACCTCAGGAGGAAAGGTATGTCAAGTTATTATTGACAGTGGTAGTTGTGAGAATATGGTTTCCAGAGGAAGGTAGATAAGTTGAATTTACAGTGTGAGAAACATCCTCACCCTTACCGTATTGCATGGTTTAAGAAGGGGAATGAAGTTACTGTTGATAAGAGGTCTTGATCAAGTTTTCTATAGGAAAAACTTACAAAGATGAGGTCTGGTGTGATGTCACCCTAATGGATGCATGTCATGTATTATTGGGGAGGCCTTGGCAATATGACAGAAAGGTCATGCATGATGGGGAAAGGAATACTTATATATTTTGGAAGGAGGGATCGAAAGTCATCTTATTACCCCTTAAGGATGCAGGGGAAGCTAAGAATATGTTGTCTAAAAGAGAGCTTGTTAAGGAGATGAAGGTGACAGGATTCTATTATACATTAATGGTACAAAAGGAGGAAGGAGGAGGGATACCAATACCTGCTGAAGTAGCAAAGGTACTCAAAGAATATAGTGATGTTATACCTGATGAGCTACCTGATGGTCTTCCACCGAAGCGAGATATTCAACATCATCTTGATCTAATTCTGGGAGCATCTTTACCTAATCAGGCAGCATATAGGATGAGCCTTATACAACATGTAGAACTCAACAAGTAGGTGATGGAGCTTATGAAAAAAGGTGTTGTGCGAGAAAGCATGAGTCCATGTGTTGTACTAGAATTATTAACACCAAAGAAAGATGGTACATGGAGGATGTGCACAGATAGCCGTGCAATCAATAGAATTACCATCAAATACCGGTTCCCTATACCTCGCTTGGATGACATGATGGATGTTCTTGCAGGGGCTCAATATTTTAGTAAAATTGATTTGAGAAGTGGGTATCACCAAATTCGGATCCGAGAAGGGGATGAATGGAAGATTGCTTTCAAGACTAGAGATGGATTATATGAGTGGATGGTGATGTCATTTGGGTTGTCTAATGCACCCAGTACTTTCATGTGATTGATGAATACAATACTTTGACCTTACATTGGTAAGTTGGTTGTAGTTTATTTTGATGACATTTTAATTTTTAGTAAGAGCAAAGAGGAGCACTTGCAACATTTGCGGATCATATTGGATGTGTTGAGGAAAGAGCAACTTTATGCAAACCTGAAAAAGTGTAGTTTTATGCAAGAGAGTTTGGTATTTCTGGGATTTATTATTTCTATAGAAGGTATCAAGATGGATTCAGAGAAGGTTAGAGCAATTCTGGAATGGCCTAGTCCTTGGAGCATAATAGAGGTAAGAGGTTTTCATGGTCTGGCCACATTTTATCGAAAGTTTATTCAAAATTTTAGCAGTATTGTTGCACCCATCACAAATTGTACCAAAGGAAAGGAATTCATGTGGACCAATGAGGCTGAAGAAAGTTTTAAGTTTCTCAAGAAGAAGGTAATAAAAGCTCCCATATTGGCATTACTAGACTTCAAAAAAGTGTTTGAAGTTGATTGTGATGCCTCACATGTAGGTATTGGAGTTGTTCTTAGCCAAGCAGGTAAACCAATTATCTTTTTTAGTGAAAAGTTGAATGAGGCAAGGAAGAACTATTCCACATATGATCTAGAGTTTTATGCACTTGTGCAAGCCTTGTGACATTGGAGGCATTATTTAGTTCCAAAGGAGTTTGTCTTGTTCACAGATCACATTGCATTAAAATATCTGAACACACAAAAGAAGTTGAGTAGTAGACATGCGAAATGGGTTTCATTCTTACAAGGCTATATATTTGTTTTGAAGCACAAATCAGGGAAGCAAAACCAAGTTGCAGATGCATTGAGTAGATGCGTTGTACTTCTAACAACAATGGAGAATGAGGTAGTTGGTTTTGATGCAATCAAAGATTTGTATGAGTCTGACAATGACTTCTGGGAGATTGTGGAACAGTTGAAGAACCCAATAGTTGGACATATGTCTGATATTCAAGGTGAATACTTTATGCAAGATGGCTATCTCTTCAAAGGGAAACAGTTATGCATTCTAGTTGGTTCCATGAGGGAGAATATCATCAGGGAATTTCATAGCGGTGGTTTGGTTGGGCATTTTGGCAAGGATAAGACAATAGCCTTACTCGAAGATAAATACTACTAGCCCAA
The DNA here is from genome assembly GCF_030272615.1 of Cryptomeria japonica. Taxonomy (NCBI): domain Eukaryota; kingdom Viridiplantae; phylum Streptophyta; class Pinopsida; order Cupressales; family Cupressaceae; genus Cryptomeria; species Cryptomeria japonica. Next base: position 515,364,297 of record NC_081406.1, read on the forward strand.
GATGAAATGAGATGTAACCAAATATGTGGCAAGGTGTAGGATCTATCAAGTTGCTAAAGGACACTCACAGAATACAAGGTTGTACATGCCACTTCCCATACCTCTAGAACCATGGATAGATTTGAGCATGGACTTTGTTTTGGGATTGCCAAATACACAACGAGGTAATGATTCTATTTTTGTGGTTGTTGACAGATTCAGTAAAATGGTTCATTTTATTGCTTGTAAGAAAACTAGTGATGCAACATGAGCGGCCGAATTATTTTTTTCAGAAGTTGTTAGGTTGCATGGTGTGCCAAAAACCATTGTCTCTGATAGAGATACAAAGTTCTTAAGTCCTTTTATGCGAACTTTATGGAAGAAGATGGGGACTAAGTTGCAGTTTAGCAGTTCCTATCAGCCTCAAATTGATGGACAAATAGAGGTAGTCAATCATAGTTTGGGAAACCTGTTATGGGGCATTGTTGGAGAGAAGCCCAAGCAGTGGGATTTGGCATTGCCCCAAGCAAAGTTTGCTTACAACAACTCAGTAAATAGATCTACAGGTAAATCTCCATTTCAAATTGTTTATGGTAGGAATCCTAAGGGTCTTCTAGATTTGGTGCAGTTGCCCCTTGGCAAAAGAATCAATGATGATGCAGTAGCATTTGCAGAACACCTTCACCAATTGTAGGAAGGGGTGAGACAAAAGTTGCATGAAAGTAATGTGAAGTACAAATCTATAGTCGATGTTGGTCGATAACATCATGTCTTTAAGGAAGGTGATTTAGTGATGGTTTATCAACGGAAAGAGAGGTTTCCTACAAGCACATACCACAAGTTAAAATATAAGAAAGTTGGTCCTTGCAGGGTTCTCAAGAAGATCAATGACAATGCTTATCAGGCGATCTACCACCTGATCTTGATATCTCTCCTATATTTAATATTTTTGATCTATACAATTTCATGGTGACATTCATGATGATGGTGGTGAGGAGGAAGTAGATTGGTAGCTAACAATCCCTAGTAAGAAACGGGAGAAGATTGCATAGATTCTTGACAAGAAGACTGTTCGCACTCGACAAGGAGAATACCATAGATACTTGGTACAGTGGGATGGATTAGCACCAGCAGAGAGCATATGGATTGCAGAGTGGGAATTGCAGCAGTTGGATCAAGGTCGGTGGCAGCAATTTGAGGACACCCACTTGTAGGAGCTGCGTTCTTTTCAACCAAAGGAGAATGATGCAGGGACTTCGCAGGGTCATAACTTTTGACTCGATTGTCTGATTGGGCTGAAATTTTACGTGGGCATAGATCTTGAGGAGTTGATTGGATTGCCGACCGAACCAAGTTTGGTAGGGCCCCCTAAACTTCAAATTTTCAGGGCCGGATTCCTTCATCTAAGGCCTCAAAATTGGTTTTTACTCTTTTTTTCGGTTTTTTAGAAAGTTGGTTTTTTAGTTAATTTTGAGCTTGTAATCTTTTTAAGATTAGAAAGTTGTTAATTTGTGTCATAGGAATGTTTTTTTAGATTTCTAGAAGATTTTGTGATTTTTGGGATAGATTTGAAAATTTCCTTAAATGACAATTTTTGGATTTTGTAAAAATCTGCCCAAAAAGAAAATTTTTGGTGATTGTTTAAAATAGGGACTTTTTCATTGTAATGGCAGAATGGTTGGAGTTGCAGAAGAATAATGAATAACATTTGATCTAGACTTGTGTTTATTTGTAATTATTCTTTGTTATATTGATTATGTTTTAACTGGCTACATTAGAAGCCTAAAAATACATAATATATTTTCTACCAAGAATTGTCACCTAATTGGAATCCATGGCAAGGATTATAGATGAAAAATTGGTTAATAGTTCATAGAGGCACCATCTTTAGCTTCATAATATAATGACTGCATCTAGGTTCAAATTATTCAAAACTTGAAATAAAAAATATAAAGAACACAATCTTCATACTTGTCACCATCACCTCCCCAAGAACTCAATAGATAACTAATGAAACCAAATTTAACATATCCTAAATATAAATAATAGTTATTTTGATCTATCTTGTAATCTTATCAAAGAACGAAGGGTTTCTCTACATCAGCACCATGCACATGAGCAACATTCAATGTACCTCACTTATTGTTTATTTCAATATGCTCCACTTATTGTTTGTGTTTCAATAAAAAAAATTCTCTCAGAAAACCATATGCCTAATTTTCCAAATCATGAACATGTTTAAAAAGATGTCCAAGAAAATCCACAAGGGAAGGAGAGTTTCTATTTCTAATTGGATAAGAAAAAAACAACACTCTTATTCTTTTTGTTTTTATGACACAATAAGAAAATTGTCTTTATTTAAAAAAAAAAAACATTCTTCATATGTTGTGTTTTTTATTTTTTAATATGTTGCATTTTTATTTTCTAAATGCTTTATTCTTATTGGATTTGAATTTATTATTTTTTTTATATTCTAGAAAGAATATATTTTGTAAATTAGAGATCCAAGATAATCATTTCCAAATTTAAGGAAAAAATCCATATCACATTAAAATAGAATGTTATCTATGAGAGTAGATAATATAGATAAATTTTTTTATTAATTGACAAATTGGTTGATGCTCAAATGCATGTCAACTTCGTTTTTATTGACGGAGAATCTTACATGTGTCTATGAGCCTAATACCCTCTCGACATAATAAATAGTATAATTTTTTAAATTCACAAAAAATAGTTAATATAATCTATTTTTAGAGAAATTTCTATTAATTGAATAGTTCTTCAAGAACTGCCTAATGTGTACTCAATGATTTTTTCTTTCTTTTAAAGAAAAACTGATTTCCTTTATAAAAGTTATTAAAGAAAGCCATGAAACACAAATTCAAGATATATATTTTTAAATATCTGAAAATGAAAGATAATCTCTTTATGCATGTTCCAATTAAATTAGATAGTATAATTTTGAAGTTCAACAAAATTAGTTTTTTAAAGAAATTTCTATTAATTTAATTTCATTCACACTCAGAAAGACATCAAATTAAATACCATGTTTTAATCACATGGAGTTTTTATTAACATTCAATCCATTATGTGAGTGTAATTAAAGATTTTGAAATGATTATTTTAAAATAAAATTTAGAAACTTCTAAACTCTCCATTCTTTATCTTTTTGTTTTATGACATGATAAGAAAGCATGTTGTCACTATATAGTTATGCCTCTTGGTGTAATTACACATGAACTAGTATCAATTTTAATAATAGGGAGTTTCTAATAACAAACAATCTTTAATCCATTATGTGAGTGTAATACGCCTCTTGGCGTAATAATTTAAATAACATAAATTATGCTTTTTTAAATAAAATTATCTCTATTTTACAATTATAAAATCTAATTTTTAAATTTTTAAATAAATATTCCATTTAAGAATTATTATAAGTTTTTTCAATTATTTAAAAAAAAATTATAATACATTTTGATTATTAATATTGTAAAACTGAATTTAAAGAAAAATATGAATTTAAATAATAGAAATATATTTTTTAATTGACAAATTGGTTGACAACCAAATGCACGTCAACTTAAATGACTTTCCTTTTCATTGACAAAGAATCTTACATCTATCTGTGAGTATAATACACCTCAACATAATTAGCACCCAAGTGACAATCATTGTGTGCAGTACAAACATGTTTAGACATGTCTAAATGGTATCTTTTTTATTTTTCCATAAACTATTTTCCATTTTGCAACTAATTTACTAGACATCTCTAAAGCATTCGATAATGTTAGGTGGGATTTTCTGTACACGGTCTTAGAGAAATTTGGCTTTGACTCCAACTGGATAAGAATGGTGAAAATGTGTATTGGCTCCCCTCGATACTCGGTGGTTGTCAACGATGCTCTCTTTTGATTCTTTGAAAGAAAAAATGGGATCATACAAGGTGATCCCTTATCACCCTTTCTTTTTTTACTAATGGCAAACTCCCTCAGCCGCTAGATTATATGGTTAAAAATTAGTTGTGAATGGAAAGGCATTCATATTTATGAAGACATTGATCCTATGTCTCATTCCCAATTCGCTGATGATAACTTGATTTTTGGTGAGGCCTCCATTAGGGAAGTTGTGGTCATCAAAGATACTTTGGATGCTTACGCCAAGGTGGCTGGGCAAAGGATTAACGATAAAAAGACAGAGGTGTACTTCTTTGGTGTCAAAATGCCAATGCAAAAATGTATTGTGGGTCTCCTTGGATGGAAAATCAGGACCCTACCAACCAAATTCTTGGGGGTTCCTTTGTTTGTTGGCGCCCCTAAGCCATCCCTTTGGGAAGATCTAATCACAAGGTGTCAGTCTAAAACTGATGCATGGAAACATAAGTTGTTAGCTTTATCGGGAAGAATTCAATTAATTAAAGCAATCTTGACGGAAAACTTGATATACACCATGTCATGCTATAAACTCTCCCCCAAGGCATCTCACACTCTCGAAAGCTTTATGAAGCACTTTCTATGG